>NC_080547.1:6040203-6060203 GCF_028640845.1 Ahaetulla prasina | reverse complement strand
GATTGCAGAAAATATGACTTCAGCAACAGAGTGGTCATTGCCTGGAATGCATTACCTGACTCTGTGGTTTCTTCCCCATACCCCCAAAACTTTAACCTTAGACTGTCAACTGATGACCTCCCCACATTCCTAAGAGGTCTGTAAGGGGCGTGCATAAGCGCGCTAGCGTGCCTACCATCAGTGGTGGGATTCAGCCAGTTCGCATCACTTCGGGAGAACCGGTTGTTAACTTTCTGAGCAGTTTGTGAACTGGTTGTTGGAAGAAATCATTAGGGCAGAGAACCAGTTGTTAAATTATTTGAATCCCACCACTGCCTACCATCCCTGTCCTAATGTTCCCTTTAATTGTATTCATTTTACGTATTCAATTCATGCTCATACTTATACATATTATCTAATATGTACTCCACAAATAAATAAATAAATAAATAAATAAATAAATAAATAAATAAATAAATAAATAAATAAATAAATAAATATTTGACAGAGACAAAGGTTGGTTGAGTGAAATGTCTGTAGAAGAAGGACCGGCTGAGACAGAGTGGGGCAGAGTCAAGAAAGAAATCAAACTGGAGTTGTTACGTATGTACTCTCTGCTGCGGTAAAATAAGGCCTTAATATCAAATCACAACTTTTTGGGTTTTTTCCATAATAATATGAACAAGCCTGTTCTGTCCCCCTCACTTCAGTCCGAGCGATGGCTTAATTAGCCGGCACTATCAGCTTTGGCAGCAAACTAGCGAGCATCTGCCAAGTGTCTCTGTTATCTCCCTTGATGCCGATGAGTCAGCAAACAGTACTTCAGCTCTTAGTTAAGCAGTTGATTTGCCTGCTACGAAGAGGCATAGCAGCCCTCGCTGCTTTTATATCCTGTGGGGTGTAGCTCCATGACTCAGCACTTCCTAGGCCTGCCCCACCCAGCTTCTGTTGTTCCTGCCTCTCCTGCCTATGAAACCTAGGGTCCAGCCAGGCCTGATTGCCATCAGCTGGGTCTGGAGGCATGGTCTGGGGGGGAAAGAGTCAGGGGACGGAGGCCTCATTATCTCCTCCACCTGGCCTGCCTCTGGCTCCTGGAGCTGAGCCAGGGAAGCCGGTGCTCCAGAGGTAAGTCCTGATGGCCCTTCCCTCTCACTTTCCAAGTCACTTTCTGGCAGGGGGCCTGGCACGAGGGGCGCAGACACAACAAAGCCATTTCCATGAGGAAATGTAATCGGTAAAACCCAAAATCAAAGTTTCATTCTTTTCCACTTCAAGCACAAAATCTCCATTCCCTCCCCACTCTGGGGCCAACCAGAGGTGGTATTTGCCGGCTCTCCAAACTACTCAAAATTTCAGAAAATGGCTGGAAGAAATAAGTGACCAACACATAGACTGGAAACCAGAGATCTTTTTGCTGGGAATACTCAATAGGAAATATAGTAAAGAAATAAAGTATCTAATCTTACACATAATAACAGCTGCAAGAATATCCTATGCACAGAACTGGAAAAATGAGAATATACCATCGGAGGAGGAAGTGATAAGGAAAATTCTGGACTGTGCTGAGATGGATAAATTAACAAAGGAGATAAAAGAAAAGGAAGATAAGGAATATTATATAGTATGGAATAAATTGTTTAATTGGATAGAAATTAGAAATGGTAAATGACGAAAAAGGGGAAAAGGTCACACATAGACACACACACAAAAAGGGTAGCGCATAAAAGAAAACGAATTGTTATAATGATAGGTATGTTGGAATATATACAGAAATAAGGGATAATGGGACAAAAAAGATAAGTATAATTAAAGGAAACAACAGGGGGAAAATGTAAATAATAGAGGAATACCAAAATGAACCTGTTGTAAAGAAGGGGTATATGTTTTACGTTATTGTTTGTTACGTCTTGTTTTTTTTAAAATAAAAAGTATTTAACAACAAAAAAAAGAGGTTAAATTTTTTTTTCCAGAACCTGTCAGAACCTGATGGATTTTATCCTTGCACCTGCCCGGGCGCTATGCTGTCCGATTTTATATGTTTTCTAAGCCGTGCATATCCATGCAAGCTGTGTGGAAAGGGGGTGCTCACATTTTTGGTGCTGGGCGAACTGGTTGTTAAATTATATGACGCCCAAAAATAGGAGGCTCCAAAAATAAAGAAAAAAACATCTATAATATTGCAGCGAGAGGCTCTTCAGCTAAATTTGCTGGTCTGTGTTAAAATAAGGACAATCTCGTCGTCTCATGGATTTTAATATCATCAGTAAAAGATTTGTGGTACGAGCTCAATCTTAAGGGAAGAATACTCTTCATTAAAGACGAGGTGTTGGTTTTTTTTAGCTTTTGATATATCTAGAAGCTCAATCCATATTGTGTAAAATTGAGAAACGAGGGTACTTAAAAAAAAAAGTGGAATTTCAAAAAAGAAAATAAAAATATCCACCACGTTTGACGTTGCCCTAGAAAAGCTTTCTATTTTCGACTCTTTTTGTGAAACATAAATGGATAAAATGTTCCGTGTTTGATGGGCTATCAGCTAATAGTCCTTGACTGCAGGAAGTTGAAGGCATTATTTAGAAAGAAGTGGAGGGGGGGGAGAGAGATTAAAAAAAACAAGTGTTCACTGTGGATTTTTTCAAACCCTTTTGAAGACACCCCCCCTCCCCCGCTTATCCTGGAGGAATAGGTGTGACGTTCCAATTTTGCTTCATTAACCAAGATCTGGTTAAGTTTGGGGTTTTTTTGCAAGAGGTGGAAAAGGTATATGCTGGGCTGAAATAACTGCTGGGATGTCACGTGCCATCATAAAAAATTAACTGAAAGGTTTTTCATCCCTTGAGAAAGAAAAGTGCAAATCAGAAGCAATGTTGTTTCCATTAAGGTGACAGAGAAACATGGAAATGCCAATTATTTATTATTATTATTTATTATATTTGTATACCGCCCATCTCCCGAAGGACTCAGGGCGGTTCACAGTCAAAAACAACAGAAAAACATATAATACATAAAAAGCTAAAAGAATAGACAGTTAAATTCAATTGATGCTCTAACTTTTAAATACAAATTTAAAACCTCATTTAAACCCTTTTTTTTTAAATCCCAAGTTTAAAACTACGTTCAAGCTAGTCCTGCTCTTCGAAACAGCAGCGTCTTCAGCTCACGGCGGAAGGACTTGAGATCGGGGAGTTGACGAAGCCCCAGAGGAAGCCTGCTCCAGAGGTAGGGGCCCCACAGAGAAGGCCCTCCCCTAGAGGTCGCCAGCCGACATTGTTTAGCTGACGGTATCCGGAGGAGGCCCTCTCTGGTCGATGAGAGGCTAATGGTGGCAGTAGGCGGTCCCGTAAATATCCCGGTCCTAGGCCATGGAGCATTTTAAAGGTGATAACAAGTACCTTGAAGTGAACCCGGAAGACCACTGGGAGCCAGTGCAGATTACGCAGGAGGGGTGTCACATGGGAGCCAAAGGTGCTCCTCTATCACCAGCGCAGCCGCATTCTGGACCAGTTGGAGTCTCCGGGTACCCTTCAAGGGAGCCCCATGTAGAGAGCATTACAGTAGTCCAGGCGGATGTAACCAGGGCATGAGCAACCGTGCATAAGGCAGCCCGATCCAGAAAGGCGTAACTGGCGATCAGGCGAACCTGATGAAAAGCTCCCCTGGTGACGGCTATCATATGATCTTCAAAAGACAGCCGTGCATCCAGGAGGACGCCCAGATTACGAGCCCTTTCCGTGGGGGCCAATAGTTCGCCCCCAATGGTCAGTGATGGAATTAGTTGACTGTACCGGGCCGCCGGCATCCACAGCCACTCGGTCTTGGTGGGATTAAGTCTGAGTCTGTTCCTCCCCATCCCAACCCGCACGGCCTCCAGGCACCGGGACATCATTTCAACAGCCTCGTTGGGGTGGTTAGGTGGAAATATAGAGCTGGGTATCATCAGCGTATAGATGACAACTCACCCCAAAACCACGGATGATCTCACCCAGCGGCTTCATATAGATGTTGAACAGAAGAGGCGAGAGAACCGACCCCTGAGGCACCCCACATAAGAGGCGCCTTGGGGTCGATCTCTGTCCCCCCGTCAACACCGTCTGCGACCGGTCGGAGAGGTAGGAGGAGAACCACCGATGAACAGTGCCCCTCACTCCAAGTCCCTCGAGTCGGCGCAGCAGGATACCATGATCGATGGTATCAAAAGCCGCTGAGAGATCTAATAGGACCAAGACAGAGGAACAACCTCTGTCCCGAGCCCTCAAGAGATCATCAACCAATGCGACCAAGGCTGTTTCCGTGCTGTGACCAGGCCGGAAACCGGACTGGAATGGATCAAGATAGACATTTTCATCCAGGTACTGGGGCAACTGTCGTGCAACCACACTCTCGACAACCTTTGCCACAAAGCGAAGGTTGGAGACCGGACGATAATTTGATAAACTAGCTGGGTCAAGGGAAGGCTTCTTGAGGAGGGGCCTCACCACCGCCTCTTTCAAGGCGGCAGGGAAAACACCCTCCATCAAAGAAGCGTTCACAATTTTCTGGAGCCAGCCTCGTGTCACCTCCCGGGTGGCCAAAACTAACCAGGAGGGACACGGGTCCAATAAACATGTGGTCGCATTCAATCTCCCCATTAACCTGTCCATGTCCTCAGGAGTCACAGGATCAAACTCATCCCAGATAATAACATCAAGACCTGCCTCCTCCACCCCGTCTGGATCCACCCAATGAACTGTTTGGCCAAACTCTAGTCTGGATAAAGCTATTTTCGAAAAAATTTGAGTTGAGGCCGAATCAGGCCAACCAGAGGTGGGTTTCAGCAGGTTCTGACCAGTTCTGGAGAACCGGTAGCGGAAATTTTGAGTAGATCGGAGAACCGGTAGTAAAAATTCTGACTGGCTCCACCCCCATTTATTCTCTGCCTCCTGAGTCCCTGATGGGGAAGAAATGGGGATTGTACAGTAATGTTCCCCTGGATTGGGGAGGGAATAGAGATTTTACAGTATCCTTCCCCTGCCACGCCCACCAAGCCACGCCACGCCCACCAAGCCACACCACGCCCACCAAGCCACGCCACGCCCACCAAGTCACACCCACAGAACCGGTAGTAAAAAAAAATTTGAAACCCACCACTGAGGCCAACCAAGCGTCATCGGCATAGGGACGTGATGGCCAACCGATGGCACACGTGCGCAGAGAGTAAAAAACAGGTTACGTCCTGGTTAAAACAAGGAAGCAACAACGACTAGGCGGGTGGGGAGAGTCTCGCACTGCTGTCGCTACCGATTCTCTGATTCACCCATCGCTATTGCTACCTGTTTGGCCGAAGCAGTCCGAACCAGTAGCATTTCACCCTTGGTCTCCACCTCCAATATATACTACACAACCATGACAAAATAAACAAACAAACAAACAAACAAACAAATAAATATTATGCATGTACCCCCATATGTTATATGACACGGAGAAAAAACACAATCTAGTTCAGGTGTATACCTGTACATGGCAAGAAAAATGAACCCTCCAAGTTTACCAAATGGATGGCATAGGGAACAAAGCTGTAGACACATTATCTGGAAATTTTTTTTTTTTTTTTATTTATCATATTTATATACCGCCCTATCTCCCTAGGGACTCAGGGTGGTATTTCTGCTAGAAATACTTTGAAACCTCCTCCCAGAGGGGAGCAACAGAATCAGACCGTGAAGTGGGTGTGTGGGGTCTCTAACAATGCTTTGAGCTCTAAGCACATAGCGCTTATAAGCAGCATCCTGAATGATAGGAAGCGAGCTTGCTATAATCTTCTCCGCTGTCCTCACCACTCTCTGTAGGGACTTTCTATCTGAGGCGCTGCTGCCACCAAACCAAACAGGGATGAAGTTTTTAAAACTCCCTCAACCCTGCCTCTATAAAAAGTGGCCAGGACAGAAGGAGAAAGATGTGCTCTCCTCATCTGAAGATGATCCTCATCCTCCTCATTTCACAGGCCAGCTCAAAGAGGACAGAATATCTCAATCGGATTGGAGTTAACTGTAGAGGTGACAATCTATTATGAAGCTGGTTTTCTTTTCATTTATATTTTTTTTTTGATACAGACGAATCTTTATCAAAATACAATCTACACCTTTGATACAGTCAATCGACTTAATAAAGTTTTCTTCTTCTTCTTCTTCAATTTTACCTTATGCTATTTGATCTTACTTCACTCTCATCTTGCCTGCTATATTTTATTCGACTTTATCTCACCGTAGCTATTTTAATCTCACTTCATTGTATCTTATCTCAGTTTATTGTATTTTACTGTGGCTGGGGCTCATGTTTGAGATGGTCAACTGACTAACCCATTAAGTACGTCATAGCGAGTTTTGATCCGGTCACTCAACAGGCACGGTGATAGCCCTCTGTGAACACAAGGAGTTATCTCAATGGCTGCTTGGGTTTGCCAATTTGTGCCTGGTTTTAATTTTTTGGATGGGTGCCCACCCAAAGAATACAACCCCAGAACTTTGAAGGTGATTATTTGAGAAGACTAAAATCTCTTACCTCTTACCTCGCCTAGGTCCAATGTCTTCCCTAGCTGCTCTAGTAGATCAGCCCTGGCTGCGTTCTTTTTGTGCTTTTTTCCATCATAGTGTTGCTGTGCCATCATTGGGTTGTTAAACCAAGCCGCACAGAGCTGGCAATACCTGTCAGAATCTCTTCTCTGGTGAGGTGGAGACACTACTGGAGAGCTGTCCCCCTGCGGCTCCTTAAGAGAACTCAGGTTTGTTTCTGCAAAAGAAAGCAAGCAGGAATGGAGTCACCCAGCTTCCTATCCCATCAAGGCAACACAAAGCTTCCAGCACACACCTAATTGTCATATTTTGGCCGCCAGGATATATTTCTAGACCGGGATGCCCTATGCACGGTCACTCATGCTCTCGTGACATCTTGTCTGGATTACTGCAATGCTCTCTACATGGGGCTCCCCTTGAGGAGCACCCGGAGACTCCAGGTAGTTCAGAATGCGGCTGTGCAGGTGATAGAGGGAGCCCCTTGTGGCTCCCACATAACACCTCTCCTGCGCAGACTGCACTGGCTGCCTGTGGCCTTCCGGGTGCGCTTCAAGGTTTTGGTAATGATCTTCAAAGCGCTCCATGGCATAGGGCCGGGCTACTTACGGGACCGTCTGCTGCCACCGAATGCCTCTCACCGACCTGTGCGCTCTCACAAAGAGGGACTCCTCAGGGTGCCGTCGGCCAGGCAGTGCCAACTGGCGACACCCAGGGGAAGGGCCTTTTCTGTGGGGGCTCCCACCCTCTGAAACGAGCTTCCCCCAGGACTTCGCCAACTTCCTGACCTTCGAACCTTCCGCCGCGAGCTTAAGACACATTTATTTATCTGCGCAGGACTGGACTAGAATTTTTAAATTTTTAAATGTTTAAATTTTAAATCTGGTTTTAAATGGGGTTTTATTATTTATATCTCTATTTTAAATATTCGGCCTATGTAATAAGTTTTTTAAATTAATGTTTTACTCTGTATATATATATATGTTTTTATATGGCTGTAAACCGCCCTGAGTCCCTAGGGAGATAGGCGATATAAAATTCAAATAAATAAATAAATAATATATATATATATATATATATAATTATATATATATATATATATATATATATATATATATATATATATATATATATATATATATATATATATATATATATATATATATATATATATATATATATATATATATATATATATATATATATATATATGGTTACCGCCTTTAAAGCGCTCCATGGCATAGGGCCGGGCTATTTACGGGACCGCCTACTGCCACCGATTGCCTCCCACTGATCCGTATGCTCTCACAGAGAGGGACTCCTTAGGGTGCCGTCCGCCAGGCAGTGCCGGCTGGCGACACCCAGAGGAAGGGCCTTCTCTGTGGGGGCTCCCACTCTCTGGAACGAGCTTCCCCCAGGGCTGCGCCAACTTCCCGACCTCCGAACCTTCCGCCGCGAGCTTAAGACACATCTATTTATTTGCGCAGGGCTAGCCTAGGGTTTTAGTTTTAAATTTTGTTTTAATGGGGTTTTATATTATTTTAGCGATGTTTTAATTTCGGCCTATTTAATAAGTTTTTTAATTGTTGTTTTTACTTGTATTTTTCTATGTTTTATTTGGCTGTACACCGCCCTTTGGGAGATAGGGCGATATAAAAATTCAAATAAATAAATAAATAAATAAATAAATAAATAAATAAATAAATAAATAAATAAATAAATAAATAAATAAATAAATAAATAAATAAAGGTGTTGAGATTCTAGAAAGATTGCAGAGAAGAGCAACGAAGATAATTAAGGGACTGGGTTTCAAATTTTTCTACTACCGGTTCTGTGGGTGTGGCCTGGTGGGCATGGCATGGCTTGGTGGGTGTGGCTTGGTGAGCATGGCAGGGGAAGGATACTGCAAAATCTCCATTGCCTCCCCACACCAGGGGAAGGATACTGTAAAATCTCCATTCCCTCCCTACTCCAGGGGAGGGTTACTTCAAAATTCCCATTTTCTCCCGATCAGCTGGGACTCGGGAGGCAGAGAATAGATGAGGGAGGGGCCAGTCAGATTTTTTACTACCGGTTCACCGAACTACTCAAAATTTCCGCTACCAGTTCTCCAGAACCCGTCAGAACCTGCTGAAACCCACCTCTGAGTGAAGGCTAAGACATAAGAAGAACAGTTGCAGGAATTGGGTATGCCTAACTGAATGAAAAAAAAAGACTAGGGGTGGCATGATAGCAGTCTTCCAATATGTACGCCACAAAGAAGAGACAGTCAGCCTATTTTCCAAAGCACCCAAAGACAGTTCAAGAAGCAATGGATGGAAACTAATCAAGGAGAGAACCTATCTAGAATTAAGGAGTAATTTCCAAACAGTTAGAACAATTACTCAACGGAACAACTTGCCTCCATCACCGGAGGTTTTTAAGAAGAGATTGGACAACCATTTGTCTGAAATGGTATAGGGTTTCCTGCCTGAGCAGGGGGTTGGACTAGAAGACCTCCAAGGTCCCTTCCAACTCTGTTATTCTGCCATACGAACTGTGTAGCCAGTGAGTATACCTCTTTCCACAGTTGGAGAGGAGCTATTTAATATGAGAGAATGCAATTAGTTCAGTGGAGTGGTGTGGTGGCCTAGAGGTGGAGCTCTCGCCTCACAATCAGGAAGCTGGGAGTTCGATCCTAGGTAGAGGCAGATAGTTCTCTCTCTGGGCACAATGAGAATCTATCTGCTGAACAAAATTCCTCATTGGCAACAGGAAGAGCATCCGGCCATTAAGCACTCCGCTAGCTCCATTCAGTTGCCCAGACTCCACCCAGCAAGGGATTATAGGGTCGTTATAAGATGATGAATGCAATTACTTCAGTGAAGAAAAACTTGTGATAATAGATAATTAAAGATTTATTTTTGTGTGTGTGTGGGATGCATATTGGAATGCTAAAGCATCTTAGAGATCTGATTTACAGGGACAGTTCAAGATGTAAACAACAGAGTTGTCTTAAGGCAATTCATGTTCCAACATAAGGCTTATAAGCATCTGGAACATTAATATGGATAGCATAAACTTGACCTGGGCCCAGAAGTGCAGCAGAAAAAGGATTCTGCTTTCATGTTTTATCAGACAAAAATGGAAGGTCAGCATCTAGTTACGCAAGATCTCAAAATCTCAGAGCCTTCGTGCTGTTATCTGACCTCAAGGACCAAAACTGCATTTACCCGTTACCTAAACTCAATTGGTCTGTAATCAAGTAGTCCCTAAACTGAATTCAATAAATCAATACAAATCAACTCTCTGTCGTGCATAAGAAATCGGGGGTCCAGCCCGAAAATGGATAAAAAGCTTCAATACATTCAGTACGTGTACGCGGTGGCTTAGTGGGTAAGAGACGCTGAGCTTGTTGATCGAAAGGTCGGCAGTTCAGCGGTTCGAATCCCTAGTGCTGCCGCGTAAGGGGGTGAGCTCCCGTTACTTGTCCCAGCTTCTGCCAACCTAGCAGTTCAAAAGTGCATAAAAATGCAAGTAGAAAAATAGGGACCACCTTTGGTGGGAAGGGAAGAGCGTTCCGTGCACCTTTCGCGTTGAGTCATGCCCACCACATGACCACAGAGATGTCTTTGGACAGCGCTGGCTCTTCGGCTTTGAAACAGAGATGAGCACCGCCCCCTAGAGTCGGGAACGACTAGCACATATGTGCAAGGGGAACCTTTACCATTTTACATCACACTACACATACTCACTGCAGCGAGAATCATATTCGCACAAAACTGGAAACAAAATAATGTACCCTCAGGCGGAATAGTAATTAGGAAAATTGTTCAATGCGCAGAAATGGATAAAATGGCTATGGAGCTAAAAGAGAGGGATGATTCGGACTGTTGTGAAGTATGGAATAAAATGCACAGTTGGCTCGAAAATAGAAACCAAACAAGGAATGTTTAACTTACTACTGATGAAACCTAAATTGGAGTAATTAAACAAAGAGATGTAAATATAAATGAATATAAATCGGTAGAGAAGAATAATGAATACTACTACATGTGTTAATATATATGTTGATGTAACATTATTATACTACCATCAAGAAGTAAATAGATATGATAAACTAGAGAACCACAAAAGCAAAATACACATGCCGATACAGAAAGTTATAAAATGACCTTAGATGGTACGTATTGTTTGCTGCGTTTTGTTTTGTTTTTATGTATTTCTGGTTGTTTTTTATGTTGTTTTTAAAGACAAAACTGTTTAATAAAAAAATAATTAAAAAAAAGAAATGAGGGGTTTAGGCAGTTCAAATGACTATAGCAATAGCACAGACTTATATACCACTTTACAGCCCTCTCTAAGCGGTCTGCAGAGTCAGCATATTGCCCCCAACAAGCTACCCACCTCGGAAGGATGGAAGGCTGAGTCAACCTTGAGCCAGTCAGGATCGAACTGCTGGCAGTGGGCAGAGGGAAGGAAGGAAGGAAGGAAGGAAGGAAGGAAGGAAGGAAGGAAGGAAGGAAGGAAGGAAGGAAGGAAGGAAGAGCAATAGCCCTTAGACTTATATACTGCTTCACAGTGCTTTACAGCCCCCTCTAAGTGGTTTACAAAATCAGCCTCTTGCCCCCAACAATCTGGGTCCTCATTTTACCCACCTTGGAAGGATGGAAGTCCAAGTTGACCTGGTGAGATTGGAACTGCCAAATTGCAGGCAGCTGGCAGTCAGCAGAAGTAGCCTGCAGTACTGCACTCTAACCACTGCGCCACCAAGGCTTATATAGGTTTATTGCATGCTAATATTCTCCACAAGAATCTGAACTATTAACAGTAAAAGCAAACTGGCGGGAGATAAGAATCAATGGAATTCAAGGTGGGCTGGACTTAGATCCCTTATGGGAACAAAGGGACTTGAGGCTGATGCTGCATTTGACCCCACCGTCACGTTCAGCCTGGTCAACACCTACACTCTCATTTCAGCACGGAGTCCCAAATAAATACAGAAGAGTAAAAGATGAACTACACTGAGAGACGTGATGGCGTAAAGATGGAGCTTTCGCCTCACAATCAGGAGGCTGTGAGTTTGATCCTAGGTAGTGTTGTAGAAATGACAAGACACAAGCCAGCTCCTCTGGGAAGGAAGGGTTTATTATATATGCGCAGGTTCAAGTACAGAACAAAGCTGTTGGTCTGAACGAGGTAGGGGATTTCCAGCCAGGCTTTATATACCTTATAGCTACGTGCAAGCAGCAAATATGTTATCTCAGCATGTTACATTCCATATATGGGTATAGTTCCAAGAATAACAGAAATGGGGAACCGATATTATATCAGGGGGTCACACAAACAAGTTTACAGTTATGGCAAGGCATAATATCTGCAACAGCAGCAGGATGTGGTTATCTGAGCTCAGCATATTTCTGGGTGGTAGGGGGTATATGGTCCACCGGAGGCAGCTGCTTATCTGTTTCAGCTGACAAGGCTTTTTATTTGCTTGACCAAAGATGTCTCTAAGGCCTACTGCTTGATACCTGTCTGTTTGATTCTCATATTCCTTTACCAACCCACCTTATTCCCCCCTTTGTTACTCATCTCAAGGCAGAAGAGTAACATACCCTTCATCGTTTACCTCTGAGGTCATGTGTCCTAGCTGCCACATGGCCATAACCTGAGCCGTAGCGTTTCTTTTGGCTATCAAGGATAAGCTGTTGGATATAGTGCGCACAAAGATTGGTAGTACACAAGGAATGAGGACACAACCAGCTGCAATAAGGCCTATGAGGGCCATGATTGCCTGCAAGCCAGGTAATTTCGGGAACCAACTACCGAAGACCTCCTTGAGATTTACTCCTTTGTGCCATACCTGGTCTGGGTTATATGTAAGCTGTCTTAGCTCAGTGGTTAACTGCTTGATTACTGTACCTGTCTCATCGATTTGCAGACAACAGTTAGACAGATTGAATTTACCACATACTCCTCCTTCTTTGGCTAGAATGTAGTCCAAGGCTAGTCTATTTTGGTATACCGCTGTCCTTAATCTATCTGTGGTATCTGATAGCACGTTGAGGGCAGTGCTGATTCTTATGCCAGCCATGTCTAATATTGCCTGCAATCGTATGAGACAAGTAGACAGGAGTCCGGTAGCCCCAGGATCCATCTTCGGCCCATGTTGCTCTACCATAGGTACATACAATTCTCTCATTGGTCCAGATTTGCAAATCGGATGTGTCCTTTTCCTCATATTCTGCTAGATTTTTACATGGGAAGGACGAAAATGGTGAATCAGGGTGTGTTCCATCCAGTTTGTAGGCTGGAAATAAGCCTCTTTTAGTCCTTTTTCCCAGGTGTTCGTATACTGGTATCCCCAATACTTGTCTCGCTTGAATGGGTAAAAGGAAAAATGATGGCTTAATCCAGCCTAGAATACAGGAGCCTGACCAATTGAAGGGAAGCTGTTCATAAGCCAGCCGTCCACAAATCCAATACATGTTTTCTGGGGCTTTCCATATATTAGACGGGTCGGATGAATTGAGGTAGGATAGAAAGGTGGTATTGAGTTTGTCAGGCTGTGACGAGTTACCCGGTGATTGCCACCTAGTATAGGTTATATCCCAGGAACCAAGACATATCAGGTCTCCTACTTTAGCGGTCCCATTGCGAGTAAAACAATTGTTTCCTACCAGGATTTCCCTGGCTTAACCTCCCTTCTTGGACATCTTAGAGATGTCTCTAAGGCCCACTGCTTGATACCTGTCTGTTTGATTCTCATATTCCTTTACCAACCCACCTTATTAGCAGACGATATTTCTCTCTCTGGGCACAAAGAGAAAATATCTGCTCTGAGCTCCCTGTAGGTGTCAGGAAGGGCATCTGGCCAGTAAATGCTCATGCAGTCAACCCCAACTCCATCCCAATGCTAGGGATTACAGGGTTGGTAAAAGAAAAGAAAAAATGAACTAGACTAAACCAGTTCAACATGTTGTGTCTTGCCCGCTCCCCCTGCTGCAGCCGGGCCCCTCTTATCTCCTGCCGGACGCTGATAGTTCGGAAGAATGTCCTGGAATGCCTCCAGCCCCCAGCCCTGGCACCATGCCTGGATAGGCCGAGCAAGATGAAGGGCCTGACGTGCCTTCAGCCCCCAGTCCTGGCACCATGCCCAGGCAAACGGAGCAACTAAACCCCTCCCCCACAGCATGTGAGCCTGAAGAATGTGAAGCCAGTCATGAGCTCAGATTACCAACAGCTGGAGGCTGGAGAGATCCTCGCTTCTGGAGAGTTGAGAGGCGACATCAGCAAAAGGAAGGGAGAGGCAGGCCTGGATAAGTGCTGAGTCATGGAGCCACACCCCATGGCCTATATAAAGGATCTGCTTTCTGGCATTCTCTGAGTCAGGCAAAGTCTAACTTGGATTGCTGAAGTCACTTCCTGGTCTCCTGCCTGCCTTGAGAACTCTGATAGGACTTTGGCAGAGCTGCAGAGGCACGCTTGATATGGACTTCCCCGACCCGGCCGTCAGCGGAGGAGTGGGACACGACACAACAGCTCACCTAACCCTACCACCCATTTTCCCTATTTGCTATAAAATTGATCCTTGGAAAGCCTACAGATCAGCTATTAACTTGGTGGCGTCCTCCAGCTTATGTTTCTCAATGATTAATAGTCTAGGCCGGTGTTTCTCAGCCTTGGCACCTTTAAGATATGTGGACTTCAACTCTTTAGAAAATGGTTCATTTCATAAACCATGTTTAAGCTAACAATGCATAAGCATGTCATGTGCATACTGACCTTCACCAAGATGAAGAATTTCTCTCCCCCCCACCCCATTTATTAGACTACCTCTCCATCAAGTTGTGAAACGGGTAGATTTGGATAATGGGGAACAGTGCGACATAGATTTATATTCTTAAAAAAGATATTTAAAAACCTGTTCTCATATGTCAACTTTCCTAAAATATGGATGGTATATATACACCACATCTTCAAATTATTAACATACTTCCCCCAATAAATTTGAACACTTCTCTGGTGCGGTTCTTTATGTGAGGTTCTGCTGGGAGGGAGGGTTTTTGAATGAAAAATACACTAATTTTTCTTCATTACAGACAGTATCTTTGGGTACACAAATTTCAAAACCATTCACTCGCAGACACCGATCTTGAATATTTGGAGTCGACGTCTGGCCAAAAAAAAAGAGACACCTCCTGTCTGAGAAGAAAGAGGTATAGGGAACAATCAGACTTGCAAAATTCTCTTATTATAGCCGATCTCGACAGGAGTAGTTTCAGGCTACCTGTGGAGTTGAGTTTCCTCGTCTTGTCTACTCAGTGGGCCTGACATCTGCAGGCTTTCTTCAATGTGTCATTTGCATAACGGAGTCTGTTTTGGCAGCTCCATTTCCATAGAAACCTGTGATAAATTCCTTTTAAAGTCTGACAATCTAGGTTAGGGGTGAGCAGTCAGACTGGATGCACATTTTACTACCCTTGTCCGCTGGAAAATGCACCAACGATAAGCATTTGGCTTGACATCATTTATAAAGCAGAAAAATCCCAGCATCCAATGAAACAAACTGTTTATTTCCCCCGATCAATTCTTTTCCTTTCCCTTGCCTTTAAAAGACCGACCAGAACAGAATAAAGAGTATAGTAACTAACAAACATAATCTAAAATATAACATAAAACATAATCCATTCCACACCATCACACTATCAATTCCCTTCTTTCTTAAACTCTAATACAGAGCATCGGTCGCCACTCCCTTCCTTAATCCTTTCTACCCTTCTCATCCTTCTACTACTTTCCCCACCATCCTCCAACAATGACGAATCCGCATAAAGACGAGAGTTCGAACAACTAGCCTTGTGGTGCAACCAAAACAATCTGGAACTGAACACGCTCAAAACCGTAGAAATGGTGGTAGACTTTAGGAGAAACCCTTCCATACTTCCACCTCTCACAATACCAGACAACACAGTATCAACAGTAGAAACCTTCAAATTTCTAGGTTCTATCATATCGCAAGATCTCAAATGGACAGCTAACATCAAAAACATCATTAAAAAAGGACAACAAAGAATGTTCTTTCTGCGCCAACTCAGTACGCTCAAACTGCCCAAGGAGCTGCTGATTCAGTTCTACAGAGGAATTATTGAGTCTGTCATTTGCACCTCTATAACTGTCTGGTTCGGTTCTGCAAATCAACAAGAAAAACACAGACTTCAGAGGATAATTAGAACTGCAGAAAAAATAATTGCTACCAACCTGCCTTCCATTGAGGACCTCTATACTGCACGAATCAAGAAGAGGGCCATGAAAATATTTGCAGATCCCTCGCATCCTGGACATAAACTGCTTCAACTCCTACCCTCAAAACGACGCTATAGAGCACTGCACACCAGAACAACTAGACACAAGAACAGTTTTTTCCCAAAGGCCATCACTCTGCTAAACAAATAATTCCCTCAACACTGTCAAACTATTTACTAAATCTGCACTACTATTAATCTTCTCATTGTTCCCATTACCAATCTCTTTCTACTTATGACTGTATGACTATAACTTGTTGCTGGCAATCCTTATGATTTATATTGATATATTGACCATCAATTGTGTTGTAAATGTTGTACCTTGATGAAGGTATCTTTTCTTTTATGTACACTGAGAGCGTATGCACCAAAGACAAATTCCTTGTGTGTCCAATCACACTTGGCCAATAAAAAATTCTATTCTCCTCCTCACTTTCCTACTTCCCCTCCTCCTTCCCACTTCTCACTTCCATCCTTGCTAACCCTCTATCTGCCCCTCCTTCTCCTCCTCCTATCCTTTCTTCCCCTTCCCTTCTCTCCTACCTACCTGCCTACCTACTTTCTTCCTTCTTTACTCCTCTTTCCTTACCCTTTCCCTTCCGGAGTGGCTACCGAGCAGCCCCGACTTTAGTCCATTCCAACTTATTTAATTCTACCATTATTCCTGTACAATGACAATCAATCAATTTATAATCTTCCCCCTCCCCCCCGATTTCCCCTAATGTACCAATGTACAAATTGTGGGAATTATTATGGAAAATAAAAAACCTTTTTAACACACACACAAAAAAAGACTGACCACCTGACCTTGATCTTGTTTAGAATCTTGCATCCAACTCTAGCTAACCAGATTCCCCCAAGTAAACCTCAGACAGGGGAATCAAAGCAATACAGTTCATACATTTTTGCAAGAAACGAAAACAGCTATTTCTCAACTGCTAAGAGATCCACAAAATTCTCAGGGCTGACGTCAAGAGGAAACCTACTCATTTTCAAAAGTGGAACCTATTCAATTTTCAAGCCACGTTTCAATTGCTCCTACTGTTAGGTAGTCCTCAATTTACGAACAGAATGGAAACCAGAGTTTCCATTGCTAAGGGAGACAGTTAAGTGCAGGGGTGAAGTCCAGCAGGTTCTGACAGGTTCTGGAGAACCAGTAGCGGAAATTTTGAGCAGTTCGGAGAACTGGCAAATGCCACCTCTGGCTGGCCCCAGAGCGGGGTGGGAATGGAGATTTTGCAATATCCTTCCCCCAGGAATGGGGAGGGAATGGGGATTTTGCAGTATCCTTCCCCTGTCATGCGCACCAAGCCACGCCCAAAGAACTGGTAGTAAAAAAAAATTGGATTTCACCACTGGTTAAGTGGATCGTGGCCGATTTTACGACCTTTTTTTGCTATGGTCCTTAAGCAAATCACAGCAGTTGTTAAGTGAATCATCGTAAATAAGACAGACACAGGCTTCAGAGGATAATTAGAACTGCAAAAAAACCATGGCTACCAACCTGCCTTCCATTAAGGACCTGTATACTGCACGAGTCAAAAAGAGGGCCATGAAAATATTTGCAGATCCTCGCATCCTGGACATAAACTGTTTCAACTCCTACCTCAAAACGACACTATAGAGCACTGCACACCAGAACAACTAGACACAAGAACAATTTTTCCTGAAGGCCATCACTCTGCTAAACAAATAATTCCCTCAACACTGTCAGACTATTTACTGAATCTGCACTACTATTAATCGTCTCATAGTTCCCATCACCAATCTCTTTCCACTTATGACTGTATGACTATAACTTGTTGCTGGCAATCCTTATGATTTATATTGATATATTGACCATCAATTGTGTTGTAAATGTTTTACCTTGATGAACGTATCTTTTCTTTTATGTACACTGAGAGCATATGCACCAAGACAAATTCCTTGTGTGTCCAATCACACTTGGCCAATAAAAAATTCTATTCTCCTCCTCACTTTCCTTCTTCCCCTCCTCCTTCCCACTTCTCACTTCCATCCTTTCTAACCCTCTATCTGCCCCTCCTTCTCCTTCTCCTCCTCCTATCCTTTCTTCCCCTTCCCTTCTCTCCTACCTACCTGCCTACCTACTTTCTTCCTTCTTTACTTCTCTTTCCTTACCCTTTCCCTTCCGGAGTGGCTACCGAGCAGCCCCGACTTTAGTCCATTCGAACTTATTTAATTCTACCATTATTCCTGTACAATGACAATCAATTAATTTATAATCTTCCCCCTCCCCCCCCCCATTTCCCCTAATGTACATTGGTCAAATTGTGGGAATTATTATGGAAAATAAAAAACCTTTTTAACAACAACAAAAAAAAAGACCGACCACCTGACCTTGATCTTATTTAGAATCTTGCATCCAACTCTGGCTAACCAGATGCCCCCAAGTAAACCCCAGACAGGGGCATCAAAGCAATACAGTTCATACATTTTTGCAAGAAATGCAAACAGCTATTTCTCAACTGCTAAGAGAGCCACAAAATTCTCAGGGCTGACGTCAAGAGGAAACCTACTTACTTTCAAAAGTGGAACCTATTCAATTTTCAAGCCACGTTTCAATTGCTCCTACTGTTAGGTAGTCCTCAATTTACGAACGGAATGGAAACCAGAGTTTCCATTGCTAAGGGAGACAGTTAAGTGCAGGGGTGAAGTCCAGCAGGTTCTGACAGGTTCTGGAGAACCGGTAGTGGAAATTTTGAGCAGTTCAGAGAACTGGCAAATACCACCTCTGGCTGGCTTCAGAGCGGGGTGGGAATGGAGATTTTGCAATATCCTTCCCCCAGGAATGGGGAGGGAATGGGGATTTTACAGTATCCTTCCCCTGCCATGCCCACCAAGCCACGCCCAAAGAACTGGTAGTAAAAAAATTTGGATTTCACCACTGGTTAAGTGGATCGTGGCCGATTTTACGATCTTTTTTTGCTATGGTCTTTAAGCAAATCACAGCAGTTGTTAAGTGAATCATCGTAAATAAGACAGACACAGGCTTCAGAGGATAATTAGAACTGCAAAAAAACAATGGCTACCAACCTGCCTTCCATTAAGGACCTGTATACTGCACGAGTCAAAAAGAGGGCTGAGAAAATATTTACAGACCTCTCATATCCTGGACATAAACTGTTTCAACTTCTACCCTCAAAACGACACTATAGAGCACTGCACACCAGAACAACTAGACACAAGAACAGTTTTTCCCCCGAACACCATCACTCTGTTAAACAACTAATTCCCTCAACACTGTCAAACTATTTACTAAGTCTGCATTACTATTAATCTTCTCACCCTTCCCATCACCCATCTCCTCCCACTTATGACTGTATGACTGTAACTTTGTTGCTTGTATCCTTAGGATTTATATTGATTGTTTCCTAGTATGTGATTCAATTGCTTATTTGTACCCTATTTCTATCATTAAATGTTATGATTCTTGACAAATGTATCTTGTCTTTTTATGTACACTGAGAGCCTATGTACCAAAGACAAATTCCTTATGTGTCCAATCACACTTGGCCGATAAAGAATTCTAAATACACGCCCATTGCCAAGCACCCAAATTTGGATTTATTTATTTATTTATTTCGATTTTTATACCGCCCTTCTCCCGAAGGACTCAGGGCGGTGTACAGCCAAGTAAAAATACTATATAAACATTAAAAGAAATTAAAAAAAACATATATCACATATCACATATCCATGGGGATTCTGCAATGGTCATAAGTACAAGGACTGTTGTAATTTTTTTCAGGGCTGTTATAACTTGGAATGGTCACTAAATGATTGATTGTAAGTCAAGGACTATCTGTATTAAAGTGAGGAACCCAAAGTCACCTCTTCATGAGGTCAGACTTAAACTTGGATCTCTGTAGTCCACATCCAGGACTATCATGATTGTAAGACTCTCGCTGTCATGGATCTATACCTGAATCGAAGCTCTTGAGAAGAAACACTTATTTATCTACAATCATCTCCGATTTTGCCCTACACAATTGATCTTTAAAAGACGAGAATCTTTTTTAGATGTGCTGAGAATATAATAGAGGAGGGCTTTGCAGAATTTGTATCAGCTGTTTTTCATTTCTTCCTGGTCACTGCAGGCACTCCTCAAGATATACAAGGACAGAAAAATAAACAGGAGAGAGGGGGGGAGGGAGGGGGGAGAGGGGGGGA